>NC_058412.1:58110309-58142809 GCF_002201575.2 Neomonachus schauinslandi
GTTTTATTTTTTAACATACCTCAGAAAACCGTCTTCAGGTATTCATTAGTAATTAGCTTGATCCTAAACTGGAAACTACTCTCTGAAGGCTATAATGCTTAAGTTTCAGAATCTTCTAAAGATTAGCAAAGAGCTAGACACTTCTTTTGAAGAGAAGCTTGTTTTTATCTCTTTGATTATTCCAAATGAGGATTCTTGCAACTAGATTTTCATGTATGTTACAATGTAATGACCAAGGAAGAGAAATATTGTTAAGAGGAACGTGAGTTTGTTGGGTCTCTAATGGGCCAAGTGGGTTGGTTAAGTGACTTTCTTCATAAGCTAAATGAATATTGATCGGTTTCTTCTGAGTTACTAATTAGAAGTCACAAAATGGTGATAAGAGAGTCCAGAGAATTGGTAATAAGATCCCAGGAAAATCAGACATTCACTTCTAAGAAGAGGAGAGGGGAAGCAGGGACCATGTCATGTGGTAGGGACCATGTCGTATGGAATTTGGGCTCTAGAGCCATCAGACTGGGTTTGACTCCTGACTTCACCACTTAAGAACTGTATGAACTGGGCAAGTTACTTCTTTCTCTGGGCCTCAGTTTCCTCACTGAAAAATGTAATTATTAATAGTCTTGGCTATTAATGGAACCTATCTCATAGGGCCATTGTGAAAAACAAGGAAGTGATGCACGGAAAGCATTTTCCATAGAACCAGACATAGTAAGCAATGCAATAAATACTGTAATCTTTAGGTAACGATAATGGATAATTCAGGAGATTCAAAGGGGAAAGTTCCCAGTAACAAGTTAAAAACTTTGTATTTATTTTTCTGTGGGCCCAATTTCCTGCTTTAAAGCAGCTTTAATGCTACATTTGGTTCCTCAAGGGATGAGGTAAAGAAACATTCTAAGGAATCTATAGAAAAGTTATTTCTTTTAAGTCTTTAATTATAGTTCTCCCTAAGTATATTTAAAATTTTTAGGTGGTTAATGGATAGTCTACAAAAAGTGCCATACTTACATACAAAATGTTCACTTGGAACACACACGTTTCTAACTAATAAGCCTTACTGTTCCCAAAGAAATAAATCATTTTAAACGTTAAGTGCTAGAAATTTAAAAATTCCTCCTCAGAAATTATAGAAAATTGCAGAAATTATAAAAAAATAAAGAGAGCTGATGGAAAAAAGTTCTCTAGTATTTGCATAAGGATTTTACAAGGTAGGATGGCAGAAAACACACACACACACACACACACACACATGTGTTATTTAGTATTAGACTAGTTTAGGTTTACTCAATTTCAGAAAGAACCCCACAGCTGCTCTGTCTCTGCCAATGACACCCTTCCCCCAAATGGAGGTTGGGATCTCAAGCCCTTCTCATCCCTGGCATTTCATCTTCTTGCTGCAGGATCCACTAAGGCTCTCTATAATATTCCTTTGCTACTTTCCTGTTAGAGCCTTCTCTTGACATGCCAGGAAAAATGCCCAGTGGTCTAGGCCACCATCCAGGCTCCACCTTCCCTCCCCATCAAGACGAAAGAGTTTCAGTGTTAAAGGGGTTGATACTTGGGGCGCCTGGGTGGCTCAGTTGGTTAAGCGACTGCGTTCGGCTCAGGTCATGATCCTGGAGTCCCAGGATCAAGTCCTGCATCAGGCTCCCTGCTCAGCGGGGAGTCTGCTTCTCCCTGTGACCCTCCCCCCTCTCATGTGCTCTCTCTCTCCTCTCATCCTCTCTCTCAAATAAATAAATAAAAAAAAATCTTTAAAAAAAAAGGGGGGGGGTTGATACTTAAAACCCAGAGATGCTCAAGCTGTAGCAACTGAGGACTGAGGCCTAGGACAACTATTAGCATTATTCTAGTGATATTTTAAATTAATCGGTTTTTGTGGGTTTGTCTGGCCTGTGGATGCTAATAACAGTGCTTCTTTTGGAGGTGCCTGGCTGGCTCTGTCAGTAGAGCACATGACTCTCAATCTCAGGGTCATGAGTTCAAGCCCCACATTGGGCAAGGAGCCTATTAAAAACAAACAAACAAACAAAAAACAGTGCTTCTTCTGGAAAATGTAGTCTCAATTCTGCAAAATGAACTTCTAAATAAACTTTGCAACACATTTAAAATTGAGTACATTTCCTCAAAAAGTTAGAGAGTTAACATATGACCCAGCAATTCCAATCCTAGGTATATACCCCAAAGAACTGAAAATAAGGATTCAAAGAAATGCTTGTACACAATGTTCACAGTAGCCAGAAGGTGGAAACAACCCAAATGTCCACCAGTGGATGAATGAATAAACAAAATGTGGTTATATACATACAATGGAATATTATCAACCCTAAAAAGGAATGAAGTAGATGAAATAGTGGCACATGGTACAATATGGATGAGCCTTGAAAACATTACGTAAAGTGAAAGAAGCTAGACACAAAAGGACAACTACTGTTTGTTTCACGTACATGAAATATCTAGAATAAAGCAAATTCCTAGAGACAGGAAGGAGATTAGGGATTTCCAGGGGATTTTAAGAGGAGAAAATTGGAAATTATTGCTTAATTAAAAGTAGAGACTTCCTGTTTGGGGTGATGAAAACCTCTGGAAATGGTGGTGATTGTGTAACACTGTGAATGTACTAAATGCTAATGAACTGTACACTTTAAAATGGTTAATTTTGTGATACGTGAGTTTCAAATCAATAAAGAAATTTGTATATAGTTAGTATCTAGAAGTATATAAAAATTGAAATAGCAGATGAAGTACGTTTTGTTCGGTAAAGAACATATGGTGGTGGGAGAAGAGGACTGACTCAAGAGCTAGAAAATCCAAAAACTTGAGTTCAAGCCCTAACTCAGCCATTACTACTTAGGCCTTCTTAAATGAGTCACTTCCCTAGCCGAGCCTCAGTTTCACCATAGAAGGAATATGGATGCTATCTGCTCTGCATAATTCTGAGGCTGAGATTCAGAAACTGCATAGAAAACTCTAATACATCAGGAAAAAAAGTACTAACTACTATAACAAATGGAAACTTGGAAGCATTGGAACCTCAAAAAGGAAAAAGACGAATATATGCTTTCTCTTTCTAACACCTTATCTCTTACTTCAGATGCTAATGAGGCTTTAGGCAAATCTTGAGAAACAATTATTTGGTCTGGAGGAGGAGGTTCAATACAGTCCAGGGTAATTGCTGGGGCTTACCAAGTTGAGGAGCCAAGTCAAATTTAGTCTGAATCTGCAGTAGCCGACCCAGTGTAAAACAGATTCTGTCTTATGCAGTAAGGAAAATCAAGCCCCAAGGACATTCTAGAATCAATCTGTAGTCCATGACCATCTTTCAGAATATAAATGATCAGTAGGTGGAATGGGGCCACTTCAAAGCTTCACTGGTAATATGTGGGATGGGAAGCAGAACTCGAGTCTGTGTTGGTTAGAATCTTCAATAAATCAGGCTCCAAGTATGAAAAACGGGAAGGAAACCAAATTTCCAGCTTTTTCCCTAGTGGCACAAGGCTCCTTCTATAGTAACATCCAATTTATCCAACACAATGAGGAAAGGGTATTGAAAGAATGTGTTTTAAAGAAATTAGCCTCACACTACATCAAAAACTAATGATGTAATGTATGGTGATTAACATAACATAATAAAATAAAATTTAAAAAAAAAGAAAAGAAATTAGCCTCCTCAAAATATTTAAAGGTAATAATTTAAAAATGTGTACAGAAGTTACACTACCGGGTATTTACATTTCTCTATACAGCTAACATAACTAAAATTTTCAAAATCCCTTAGAAAACAAAGGGAAAATACAAATACGCAACAATATACTGGTTTACGGGATACTTCTTGAATCTCCACAAATGTATAAGACTGAGCGTACATATAAGTTGTTAGGGCAACGATAAACATGTTTTAGGTAATCTAGTATAGTGGGAAGGATGCTGTATGAGAGGGTTCTGGTGACTTGAATTCTAGTCCAAGGTCGGCCACTTAATGATCTGTGTGACCTTGAGCTTTTCCTGTAACTGTCTCCTCTCTACAATAAGAAGGCAATAGTTCTCAAAAAATAAGTTGGTTTTTGTTTTTTTTTTAATTTTAAGCAGAACCTTTTCTTTAAATGAACTCTTCCAAGAAGACTGCTATTTCAAATAAAATCGGAGTTGCTCTGTTTGAAGTAAGGTACGAAATCCAAACGCCTGTCTGCTTTCTGCTCTCTTATTATCCTGGCAGCCCCAAGGTGCCTCTGAAGAAGCTTTAGGGCTCCACAGAACACAGTTTGAAACCCACTGGGCCAGATAAAGCCGAAGTCTCTTCCTGTTCTAATATGTTCTGATTTCACTAATATAGGCATTTTCAAATGTCCCATATAAATGCTTATTTTTGGAGGAGTTCTTTAATTGTAAATATATTTTTGGCAAATACAGAAGTAGTAGTTCAGGAAAGAATTCCAATCTATTATTACTAATTTACTAACCTACTTTACTATTTTACTAATCTAACTTTAACACGGCCAATAAAATTAAAGCAGTTAATTAGATTAAAGGAATGAATTTTCCACTCTTACATTTTGACATTTTTTCTTAATATAATTTACTTTTAATTTGGTATGAATAATTCATATATATTTCTCATTTTTACCCCTTTTGTAGGAGCAGCATTTTAAACAATTACATATATTCCTTTAAAATATACACATACACTGTTTTTTTTTCCGGTAGCTCACTGTGCACTTAGATCTATACAATCACTATTGGCAATCAGCATTAAATGTCAATCTACCCTCTGGTTAGGAGCTAACTTGCTGTTCTAACCCATTTTTATAAACCTTCCTATATACCTTAATCCTTTCAAATGCAACTGTGACACAAACTATTACAGACTTTTAAAAACCTGTTCTCTTGGGAAAAAAAAAAAAAACTGTGGAGCATCAGTAACCAGATAGTATTCTCAAATTTCAGTGATCTAGTCCATGGAGCCGTCCCCTATGCATAGTGCTCTGTTTCATGCAGTACATGGCTTTAGCTGGCCAAATCTTTTTTTTTTCCCAATGAATCAGTAGAACAGTGAAGATCTTACTTTTTTTTTAAGCAGTGGCATATCAATGAGGCACAGATGTGTATTCCAACTCTGCATGGATGAGCACACTGTTCAATAGTGCTGGCTCACACGGTATCAGGGCGAGTTATCACTTCCCATGAAGGCACTCTTATCACCAGGGCCCAGAGAGGTGGCTGCAAATCGCAGCCTTTTTATTTTCAAGGCAGTTCTGCTGAACATTCAGGCTTCAAAGATTCACACTTCCAAAACTCTATAAGAGTTTGTGAACGCTCAATTTGCCAAAACTGTTTACAGTGTAATTGGGCACCGTACCTGTGTCCATGAGATAGCGAAGGCGCTTCTCCACCAGCGCGGCACGGGTGTCAATTTGCTTTTGCTCATTCTCTAGTGCTGCCAATTCTCCTACAACATACTGACTGGTGTCTTTGAACCCTTTCTGTTAACGAGAACAAACAGGAAGGAAAAAAAAATCACTTGTAAGTTGCATTTTTCCTTTCTACAAACACTTAGTAAAGCACTTACCTAGAGAACCAAATACACTGTTAGTATCACCCTTAGTATGAAAAAGCAACTCCCTATGATTCAAAAAATTTTCCTATATGTTATGTATAACAAAACTTTTGTAAACAGAGAAAATCTCAGCTGTTTCATATTATAATTCAACAACCAGATTTGCCATATTTAAAAAGTTAGCACTGAGAAAAAAAATTCTCCCTAAAGTCAGAGTTATTTAAGCATGAACAAGGATGGAAGATAATTTTCCCCTTGGTGACTGTCAAAACAAATACCAATGACACCTTTCATTCAAATGTGCAATATAAAAAAAAAATGGAGCTTTACTAAGGAAATGATTCTTAAAGTATCTACTCTGAAAAAAAAAAACACCCAGATTTGTTCTTACAAAAATACAAAATTAAAGAGACACATTTCTTGATTTTATAGTAAATATACTATTTAAAATACTTTTTAAAAACGATAAAAGAGAAGTTTCGAATATCTCCAGTTTTCCCTCCAGCTGGCTCCTGTACTTGAACATGTCATTCTGTTGATGTATCACTAATTATTGTAGCTGCGAATTCTAACTTGACAGGTGGTTTCAAACCTTGCTACATAAGCTCTAATGCAACTAGTAGACTGATTTGGTTAATCTTCCATCTAACCAAATTTGGATTTCAATTTGAAATTTTACTTTTACAGTCATCTGTGTTTAAAAAATTATCCTTAGAAGTTTTATTTGTAGCAGTTCTATTATAATGTACCAGTACAGTCTTAATTTTTACTTTCATATTACACATTTAAATCATTAGGGGGCAGGGTTATTATTTATGGAATAGTTACAAATGGATTAATTATAGCTCCCTTTGGAATACCAGCTTACCTTGTGACATTTCTAGAACTAAGTTTCCTAAGTAGCCGAGGAATACTGAAGAAATGCTTGAGTGATTACTTTCACCACCACCACTACTAACATCAGCACTTATAACATTATGTATTCAGAGAAACAAATGTGAACAATCTCTTCTATCAAATCCCTTCCCTACCTAGAAGCATATTAATCTCTAAGAAGCCATGAGGAATTATCTTTTAGTACTCCTTAAACAAGAAACAAAATTAAGAATTATGAGCATATTTTGGAATTCTCATGATCAATAAACATATCCAACCATATGTGTAATTTATGTATCTTTGGAACTAGTAAATTTACATGTGAACTCAATTTATACCAGCTTACTGTTAAATTGATTATGGTAGCTGACAAACTTAAAGGTGAAATATATTTTACAAAATCATAAAACTGAGAGTTGCTCAGGATAGCATATCAAATAAGTTACTGTATTTTTTAAAGATTCATAAAAATGGATATTCTCCCATCTCAATATAAAATATAACAAAAATTATAACAATATATGCCAATGGTAATTTTAAAATCTGGAATAACCTGGTGAATGCTTTTTGTATCTATCTGCCATACAGCAGAGCATTTTCAAAAAGGACCTTTTTCATTCTCATCCAAAGGGACAAAACAAACATAGTAGTCTGCAAAGACAACATGAGTAAGAAAGATATAAGAAAGCAAAAATGATAAGCAATACATAAACTTCATTGTTTCTACTGACTGGCTCAGTTAAAAATAGTAAAAAAGTTTATAACCAGATTTCTTTAGTGTGTAAGTATATAGTATACTCAAGTATTCTGCAACTTACAAATTATACCAAATATTCCATCATGATAGATCAGTGAGCTGTTCTATATACTAAAATCTGTCTTAGTACAACTTAAAAGTAAGAAGTTTTTAGGACCCTAATTTGTTATTTGTAATTCTGAGTGCACTTACAAGGATTAAAAAACCCAACAAAGACTATTTTAACAGTAAAAACAATGAAAATATTTTACACAAACTATATAGATAATAAAAAAAGTAGCACCGCTACAGAGAGCTATGCTTCCAGACAAAAATTCAAGTTAAAACTTGCTCTTCCTGCTTCTGTCCCGCAGCTGTCCATCAAAAGCAGCTTTCTCCCTGCGGTCTATCAAATATTTCCCTCACAAATCAATTTTACACATGATCAGCCCATACCCCTACTGAGCTGAACCTCCCCGTTAATTAAGTGAAGAAATTACCATATATATTATATTAATGCAAACATCATTCAGCTAGTAATTCACGGCTGATCTGGATAATGGAAAGGTTGAACACCCATTAACCCAAGCCAACAAAATGGGTTGGCTGAGAAATTCTAGCAGGTCTCATGTGACTTTTCCCTCTAACTGCAGCTCTGCGGTATCTGCTATTGTAATAATTAAAATCCTCCCGGTAGATCAATACTGGAATCTCTTTATGGGAAGTGCCCTGATGGAAATGTCTCAAGGAAGCTGGGGCTGTGGAACTCTGAAAAATTCATTTTTTTTATCTGACAATTATCACCACACTGCAGACTAATTCAACAGTGCACCCCTCTCACTCTGCTTTGAATGCACTGGAGATTGACATCTTAAAAAACCTAACATCTCATTTTAACAAATAAAGGCACTATTTCCACATACAGTTTGGAATTATCAGCAATCATGAAACCACACAAAAAATTAATATACATTAAGCACTTCATCTTCTGATGGCTTCCTCTGAGTTTCAGTTATCGCTGCCTTCTCCTCATTTCCTTTCTTTGTATCTTCCTGTATTGATCTCTGCCTTTTCATCTCTTAAAAAAAAGGGGGGGGGAAGACATGTAAAATTATTATAAAGCTTGATATTTGTGTATTGAAATGTGGATTTACATTATCAGCTTTTATATATATATAAATATATATATATTTATATATAAAGCTAAATACTATTAAATCATAAGATGGGAAAACATTTCTAAAAGTGTTCCTACCTGGTCTATTGTCAACATATTGACTGAAAGACTGAAGCTGAGTTTTTCTGACTGTAGAATCCTTGCTGAACACAACAGGATTTCTAAATCGTTCTGCTGCTTTTTGTAATCGCTCAGTCCGGAGATCTTCTGTGCCATTCTAAAAGTAAAACATAGTAAGACAGTCTTGATTGTATAAACATGAAATTACATATAAGTAAAACAACTTCTACTGGTTTAAGATAATGCCAAGTCAGAAACTTTTTGAAAGAAAAAGGATTTTAAAGAGCTCTAAATAGTTCAACTACAAGTTCTGTTGCCTGTAACCAAAACTTTGGGAGACATGGTTTAGCCGGAGGATCACTCTTGATAACTTTGATTCAATTAGACTGCAAACCTGTGTCTTCTCCCAATGATATCTATCATTTAAAAGCCATGTTGTTTCTTTCTATTCCCCCACTATTCTGCCCCCTCAGTTTGTACAGTCCCACAGACTTGTATGACAAGAAGAACTAGTTTCTAATTTTATGCCCATTGAGATAAACCACTAATGCTGGATGAAGGCTAAAAGGTAGGATTATAATACTACCCCACTGAACTGCATTTCATCAGCTATAACTTTCCAAAGCCAGATTTGTAAGTAAGCCCTTTACAGCTAAGGAAACTACAATTATCTTTTCCAGAGCTTCCTATGTTAATACTGGTAACAAATTCAAATGGTTCTATCAACAAGAAATATCCCAGAAGACTGAACTACTGTGGTGTGTGGAAGCTGCAGATACCGAGGTGCTGTGTACCAAACAAATATTTCATTTTATACCTAATCTTTTATTATTTTTATTAAGTGTTTTGAAAGTAAATAGGGAAAGGCTAAGATGCATGACTAATAGCTAAGCCTGCTGAATGCTGAAACTGGTTATCAAAAGCTACCAAGACTTTGCCCTTCCTCTGCATTGAGACAATCAGTAATGAGGGAGTCCTCCAATGGCCTATTCTCTAGCCTCAAGGAGGCCCGGGATACAGAATCCTCAAGGGAAGGTAACAGTTTATCCTTTTCCACAAACACAGAATGCCTCATTTATAAATGTGTAAACTGCATTTTATTAAAAAAAATAAAATAAAACCCCAAATCAATGCTGAAAGCTTCAAGAGAACAGATGGACTCTATATGTTCTTTATAAGCACCATTTAAAAAATCTTAACCAAAAAGATTCACACAAGGACAAGCTGTTTAAAGCACACCTTTTGATGAAATAACTTTAAAAATCACCACATAAGAACTTTTTTTTAGAAAGCAAAACCAATTTCATCTATTTAGACAATTAAACCTTAAGAATAAAAATACCTCTGTTTTATTTTTGAACTTATATAATATCTTTATCATTGGGATCATGCTTATAGTACACTAGCTATGCAGCTAGGACAGAAACAATTTTGGCTATTATTTATTTGCTTGTTTGTTTAAGAAAAGTGTGTATTCTTACTGTTATCATTATAATAATTGCCCAATAGTTTAAAACTCAAGTCTTTACCAAAATAAACAAACAGGGCTAAATTTTTTGAGGCCTGGCAACGTGCTAAAATATCAGTGCGATTAGCCAGCAAATCCCATCTTAAGAAACGTTTTTATGACTAGGGACTTCTGCCACTTTACAAATGTATTCCTCTAAACCCACTAATTCAGTTAGCCTTTTCAATCCATTGTATTATTCTTAGGCCAGCGTCATTCTGCATTAAATCCACCGCAGAAAGCTAAATTGAACGCAAAAAATCAGACCTGATCCAGGCTTCCTTTTGTTCAAAGATAGAGACCAGAAGTCCTCTGGTGATGCCACACACTTTCATCACCAATTTATAGAAACCAACAGTATAAGGGAAAAGCAATGAAAGTCATTGTTTTGGGACTTCAAAGCATCTCTGTGTCAGAGGAAGGAGATCCTTTCAGTCAGCAGGGCAGTTCCCATCGTCCGCAGGTGGGTGAAAAGTTATACAGGACTAGAAGTGCCCTAAAGCTACAGAAATATTAATGATGCCATGTGAGAAAAGGGGGATGGATGGCTTCGTGGGGATAATATAAATAGTGTAAATCAAAATAATCTCATGTGGCATTTGGGCTAAAATCTTACCCAAGTTAAGATTCATACTGGCACAAAACACACGCAAGTATCTCTATATACAGTCACACACCATCTTCAGTTATTAACATTAATTCTAGTTCACCTAAACAGGTCAAAGGTTGAGGATGATAGGAAAAAATGCTGGCATTCTCTTAGCAATATTCTTCCTAGTAAAATATGAATACATATAGAACTCAAGAATAGTTTCTACTTTCACCAACACATCAATTTAAAGTAGTAGTTTCTCTGGAAAACAGTGTATGAATACTGATTACCATATTGCTACTTAATTGATTAGCTATTCAATAAAAAATTTTATAGCTTAATCTTAATGTGAAGAATCTGTAAAATTGATTTTAGGATTATAAAGTGCCAGTGGAAGCTAGAATACACAGATACAGAGTCAAATATTTTAAACAAGTAAGGTTTACCTTAATGTCTTGCTCTGAGCTCTCAGTTATAGCTTTCTGTGCAGCACTGGACAGTGAATTTGCCACCTGTGGCTGAGCTTCTAGGAGCTTCTTTAGCTTCAAGTCCACCAACTTAGTGTTTTGTTCTGTTAAACACACAAACACTATGAATGACTGAGATGCATTAAGATGTGCAGGCTATCAATTTAGGGGACATCATAAAAATATTACTATTATTTTAAAGAAAGACATTAGGCTTGTGAAATAACATATCAGACCTGACAAATGCAGAACTCTTCAAATATATGTAAACTGTAATACATACTATATAACTATAGTATAACTGAGTAGTCTTTAGGTATGTTAACTATATTGCCCCTTTTTTTTTTGAAGAACACTTCTTAAAAAATTTTTTATTTTCTAGAGAGAGAGAACGAGCACACGTGCACACATGTTGGGAGGGAGGGGCAGAGACAGAGAGGGAGAGAATCTCAAGCAGACTCCCTGCTGAGCCCAGAGCCTGATGAGGGGCTCAATCTCACAACCCTGAGATCATGACCTGAGCCGAAATCAAGTCAGACGCTTAACCGACTGAGCCACCCAGGCACCCCTATATTTTTTTAAATTAAGATACAGTTGCTATATAACATTGTGTAAGTTTAATGTGAACAATGTACTGACTTGATACATTTATATAATGTAATATAATTACCACCATAGCATTAGTTATCATCTCTATCACATCATATAATTATCATTTCTTTTTTTGTGGTGGGAAAAATTAAGATCTAGTCTCTTAGCATATTCTTTATATATATATATATATATATATATATACACACACACACACACACATACACATATATATGTATATTTTCCCCCAAATCAGTCCCCTTAAAGAATATAGTCAATATAACTTAAGTCCATTCAGTTACACTATATAGTTAATAGTGGCTATGCTTACCTGAAAACCTAAGCCTATATTAGATGTACACATTTATATAAGTAACTGCATAGGTTATACATAATAAAACAAACTATCTACAAAGTAGATATTTAAAAGAGGCAATACATTTTAATCTTAAGTTATATTATTTGTTTCAATTCTTCTAGTATATTAAATTTACACACATAATACCATATTAAAACAAGTCCTTAACATGATCTCAGTCATGTATACATTGCTAGAATCCAATGTTTAAGCATGTACATATATGCCCAGCATTGAAACAGTGCATAAGTTTAAAAAATACCTTAGAATTAGAAGGCAGAAATACAGTAATCACATTTTGGAATGTATTAAATATGGATAGACATTAAAAATAAATAAAATATAGTTATAATTTTTAAAATAAATAATTTTACATTCTTTTTAGCAGGTACATTAATCTTTAATAATAAAATAATTCAGAAAACAATTCCATTTAAACAAATTCACTCAAAGCAACTCTTTAATAAAATGGTTGTAAAAGACATGCCAACCATTTGGTGAATGATATTTTTCATAAAGATTAATAAGTTTTCTAATTATAAGACTCTTAATAAATGCTATTATCATTACTTTCATGCAAATTGGTCAGTTTATATTGCCAGGCTTCTCTTTTAAACAATATCTGATGAACTATGGTCAAACCAAGATAAAGATTAAACAATTTATTATTAAAACATTATGACTTTTATATACATATTAAAATAAGAATTTTGGGGAAAATAAAGAAAGGCTAAAAATCATAATACATGCTACGTGCTTCCAGATTCCAGTTTGCATTCCTATGTCTTATTGCCATGAAATAAACTATAGTCTGGATTGCAAAGTCTGTCCTATGCACATGCCGAGACTTATTGGCACGCTTGAGAGTTGTAAACAATATATTAGTTAACTCCAAAAACAGGAAGACTGAGATGTGTTTTCTTGTTTGGCATACATAAAGTAGGAGAGTTTTTAAAAAGTACAAGAGTCAAGCCTGTTAGCCCTAACGTATTTTTTTTTAATGTGAATGGAAGTATTGTGTCTCTTCCATTTTTTAAAAAGTTTGTTTTATTTATTTATTGTTAATTCATCTTTACATCCAACGTGGGGCTCAAACTCATGACCCAGAGATTAAGAGTCCCATGCTTTACCAACTGAGCCAGCCAGATGCCCCTAGCCCTAATATTAACCAACCTTTAAAGTATTCCACTAAGTTGCTACAACTAAAACCAGAAAACTCCCCTCACCTTATCTAAGAAGTGTTAATTTTTTCTGTCTTCGTAATCTACTGCAAAACCAGAAAATATGTATCACTTATTGACAATGATTTTATACTTCCATAAATTGAATCTTAAGGCCTTAATTCTGTACCTATGGATGCTCTCAGCAGGGAAGGGGTGTTACTGGTTTCTGATAAAACCTTTAGTGGTGGTTGTGGTGAGGGGGTGGATAAGCAACAACAAAAAACTTACTCAAAAAAAAAGAATCAAACTTACCAAGTTCTACTATATTTTAAATAGAAAGAAGTAAAAGGTAGTCCCAATTTTGGGTAAAACATTAAAAAATTTTCCTCAAATATCAGTATTCTCCTGGATTCGCACAATTATAAATATGCTGACTTCTATTTAGTAAAAGTATAGTTTAATACTAGACCATGAAGGAGCTACTGAGAAACGGCATGGGTTTTCTTGGGTGCTCCTTATAGTCAGGAAGACACCAGTTGATTGTTTCTTGGAGAAATAACAGCATGATTTCAAACAGAGGAAGAAGAAACAAAGCAGGTTAGCACTGAAGGGGCATGTCAGGGTTGGGAAGAAGAATACCTGTTCTTACTCCCTTTAGCTTTTTACAGGAAAAGATAAATATTAGGGACTTCATGTCCTCACCTTTAAGTCTAGAGAGATCAACAAACACTTTTTATTGCTATAAGAATTTAATTCAAAAAGCATTTATGGAACCTCTTAGGTATACAAAGCTTTGGATTGCTATCTGATGCTGACTTCTAAAGGCAATGCATCTAGAACACTCATCTATTAAACCATGAGTAAGTATCTTTATATTTTAAACAACAGCTTAGTGATTATTGGTATAATATTTACTGACATAAGATATGAGATTAATTTAATAGCAGTCTATATAAGCAGTTTTCAAAATGTCTTATTGTAATTAGTTATTGAGTAGTGTAAACTAATTTATTAGTAGTATTTAAATATTTAAAGTAACCACAAAATTTGCAAAATAATATTACAACTAAGACTATCAATTCTAAACCAAGTCAGAAAATTTGATCCATGGTTGATGTTTACATTTGAAGTATTCCATAGGTACTACATCTATACCTTACAAGAACACATCAAAATATTTAGGCCGAGATGCGAAACCAATTTTTGAATGCTTATAAATTGTCTCATACAAAATATAAAAGTAAACTTTAGTATGCAAAGTACAATTTATTATTCCAATTTTATTGCTAATTTTAACATTAAATCTAAAACAAAATAACATAAAACTGATGGAAAGTGGATTTAGCTAAATGGTTTGTGATGTCATAAGCTATAATAAAACTACAAAAAGAATTTATTATCATTATTGATGAGATAATAATAAAAATATAAATGATAAAGATTGCCATGCAGCAGGATGTAAAATATAATTTGAAATTACCGGGAGTATCAAGGTCACTTTCTAAGTTAGTAAGTTCATCTCCACCTCCTACAACAAAGACTTCAGGAATCTCCTCGTTAGTATCTATCTCAATATTATCATTTTCATCTGTAGGAACATGTAGCAATAATGTTAGTATATTATTTCTATTTTATATCATTTATCCAAAACACTAAAGTAGAAAACCCAGTACTCTAATGACAGTTGTTCAAATATGGTCTGACACAGATCAGCAAGAAATCAGTTCTAAGTCACTTTTCACTACTGGATTAACATTTATATTTTACATTCACATGTCAAAGATGAATTGTCACATCAAAGCAGATACAAAGGTTTTGACAATTTGCCACACGCAGTCTCTGAGTCACTGAGCTCATCAAGTCCCTATATCTCAAGTTGTAAGGTGTAAGTAATCTCCAGTAACAGCATACAAAAATAAAGTTGATTTGGTAATAAAGTCATTAAATAATATTCCTTTCACATTTTTAGCATTTATTAGATATAAATGTATAAAGAAACAAATCATTCTTATTAAACTTGTAGCTATATTTAAATCATTTGCATGAAGACTTGAATGTTTTTCTACTATTAATGAATATTACCGTAAAAGCATTATGGATAAATTAAGAGACAACATTGAGACTGGAATAGACAGTACCTTATGCAAAAGAAAGTTCAGAAACAATTAGAACAGTACATCTTGGAAGACTGAAACCTGGGAAAAACTGTTACTATTGAAAACTAAATACATAGAAATGAGGAAGTCTTACACTATTTTTTATACACTTAGTAAAATGTTTTAGGTCACAATTAATTAATGGAGGTTTTTTTTACATTAAGGTTTTCTATTTTATACTTTTTTCCTTTCTAAATCCAAATGATAAAACTGGTTAAGTAGTTTTGAATTTTATGTGTTGAAAAAGCATACCAATAATTGGATTTGCAAGTTAGAGGATTAGCTTTAAATTCTGTTATTGACAGGCAGTGTACCTTTTAGAGAAATACCTGTCTAGCCCTGAAAGTCAAAGAATATCCTTACTATTCTACAACTAAAATTTTATTGGACAACTTTTATTAATAATGAGGTATTCTAACATTATTACAATTGAAAAATTCTAAAATTCCACAGTTTTGGCTTAATCCTTCAATATCTGTCCTTTTCCCTGCATACCTTTGTGTGTTTGATTTGGGGCCTCCCCAAGTAAATACTTACTGTGATCATTAATATTAATAATAATAGTTCACATTTTTTGAAGATGTTCCAGGTACTATGTAAGCCATTTAGAAGAACACCACAAAGAAAAAAAAACATTAAGAAATGACCCTGGGAAAAAACACATCTAAATGCCTTCAAAATGCTAAAGCATTATACTTGGCTACATTATTTAAGTACAATCAGTTGAGAGATATTTTCTTTCTTTTTTTTTTTTTAAAGATTTCATGTATTTATTTGAGAGAGGGAGAGCACAAGCAGGGAGAGCGGCAGGCAGAGGGAGAGGGAGAAGCAGACTCCCTGCTGAGCAAGGAGCCGGACGTGGAGCTTGATCCCAGGATCCTGAGGACCCGTGACCTGAGCTGAAAGCAGACACTTAACCGACTGAGCCACCCAGGCACCCCTGAGAGATATTTTCTAATCAGCTGTGCTTAGCACAACTAATTTCATAAATGTTAGCATCTTCATTATCCTAAAAAATTATCCAAATAATTTTGCAGTAAACATAAATGAATGAATAAGGATTTCCTGAGTGCTAAATAAGTGTTTAGAACACTTCCTTGTATTACTCTGCCAGAGATAGTTTACTATCAGTTTTTGGAGTGCAGTACTTTGTTGCTGTCAACCAGCCTCTATTGATTATTACTGACCATAATTAACATAGAGTAAAAGCATAAAATTCAACATTCATTCTGCACACTGTATCTACAATTTACAAAACACTGCTAGATGTTGAGATACCAAATCGTATAAGACACTTACTCCACCTTAAAGGTATATATTCAAGTGACTACAAAACCATGTAGGACAGATAAGTGTTTGGGGGTAAAAGGAAGTTACAGAGCAGATGCAAAAGATGAAAAGATTACTCTTTGCCAACAGTACCAGGAATTGTTCTTTGGAAGCATTAACCTTCAAAGCATACTTAAAGGGAAATAACGGGAGGTAAGTCTTGGAAGGCAAAACTGCAGAGAGCCCTGAAGGGCAGAATGGGAAGTTTAAATTCTACTTAATAGGAATGGAGAGATACTGGTGCTCTAACATGATCAGCACTGTGTTCTTTAAGAGTAGTCTATATAAGCAACTTTCTATCTAAGTGTTTTATTGTAATGAGTTGTGAAATATGTATAAAATAATTAGTAGTAATATATGCACTGAAGTTTATGACTTTTATAAATTACAGTGGCTTCAATATTATCCCTAAAATATCACTCTTGCTTACATTCTGATATGCCTTCTTATGTGAAAGAAAAAGTGGTCTAGGGATTGCCCACAGGAGTGTACTATGCATGTGACATCATCCTTCATGTGCGTGAGACTGCTGACCTAGATGTCAGACTGGAGAACTGAAAGGTTGGAGGCAGGAAATCAAGGTTGAGACTGTGATATTAACCTCCAGGCAAGCAGTACAGAGAGCCTAACCTAGTATTTAAGAATTGGGAGTGGGTATGATGTAATCTGAAAACCTACTGGCTGGATAGTGAGTGGCTGGGGAAGGATAGTGAGGAGGAGAAGGGTGAAGCAGACGTCAAAATTGACCCCTCCTGTCTGAGTGACTAGAAGGATGGCATTGCTATGAAAAGAAACAGCTAAGTCTGGAAATTTGGTCAGATATGGGTACTTTCAGGTTCTGGAGATATGTAGAAAATTGTACTTCCTTTCATTATTCACATATACAGTGCTGGGTTCCTGTGTGATGTTAAATGGGTGCCATTCATTTTACTTCCAGTGAAATGAACTCTATTTATATTACCACTCACCAGCAATGCTGAGTGGGTTAACTCAGTATTTATATATGTATTGCTAACCTTAGATAAAAGGATTACTATTGGGGAGGGCAAGAGTAAAAATTGATCTCCTATACAGCTCAAGTCTTCTTAAGAATGGATTTCTACTTTCTTTCCATTCACTGACTTCAGTTTTTAGGACAAACCCTTGAATTCTTTTCAACATTAATGTTACACATTTCTTAACACCTGTGGAAATGGTCTAAATGCATCCTAGCAGAACTAAAGTGCATGTGTGTCTGTGTGAGATATCACATATTGTGTTTATGACATCTATCTATTTATCTATCTAATCTATCTTTATGGCTAACAACTGAAAACTTAGTAGGCGAGCATGGCAGAAACTAAACTAGAGACCCAACAGAAGTTGGTTTACAAATATGGCACATATAATGTATGCAAGAAAAGGTAAAAGGAGATTGGATATGCATTGGAATGAGACAGCACATTCCAGCTGACACTGAGCAGCACTATAAGCACAATGGGAATCCTAATGGTATGATTAATAGCATAGCAATAAGGCCAGTCTTACAAAACTTATCATTTATAAATAAGTTGAATGAAAAAAAAGGGTATCTGGTGACAGTAAAAAAAACACTTTTACAAAAAGAAACTGAGGTGATCATAAAAATATATTCAGAAAAAAATTCAGAAAATATATTCAGAAAAAATTTTCTCACTTGTATCATGATTTTTTAATTCTCATTGAAGGTCCCTATACAATTAATGACTTTTAAAGTTATTCTGTAGAAATCAAACATGAGACAGAAAACACAATACAAATATAATTATTAACAGAAGCTGAAAATAAAAATTACTGAAGGCCTATAAGATCTCATTTTGGTTCAACAAATTTAGATAAGTCTATTGCCATAACTGAAATAAAGACAACACAGGAACACAAACATTCTCATGGATGAAATTAAAAAAACATTTCCTTTATACACTTGAAATGTAAAAACAAAGAACACTACTTTATCTAAGTCAAAGAGTGGCAACAATGTCCAATGAAACGTTAAACGACCCTAACCTAACTCAAACCAAAGTGATAAGCTACAGAATAAATATATATAATAAATAAAATACATATCATATTTAATATACCATATAATATATAGTAAATATATGATATAATGTTAAAACAGGATAGATACCTCTTTCCAAGTATCCATGGACCATTAACAAAAGTTTACCATTTATTCGGTCAAAATAAAAGCTTATTAATTCCCAAAGCAGAAATTCAGGCCATATTCTCAGACCACAACATCATACAACCTAACAATGAAAATACTAAACCTTGTCCCCAAACACTTGTACCTCGCCCAGTAAAGATCAGTATAATAAAATGAACCCACTAGTTTGCTACACAGAACCCGGATTTTCTTTTCTTTTCTTTTAAGATTTTATTTATTTATTTGAAAGAGAAAAGAGAGCATGAGCAGGGGGAGGGGCAGAGGGAGAGGAGAAGCAGGCTACCCATTAAGCCAGGAGCCCGATGTGGGGCTTGATCCCAGGACCCTGAGATCATGACCCGAGCAAAGTCAGAAGCTTAACCAACTGAGCCACCCAGGCACCCCAACATAGAACCAGGATTTTAAAATGAAGTTATTATAGGTCTATAACTACCGAATGATGCAGAAATTGAAAAACATGATATACACTACAATATCACCTGATTCTCTCATAAGCCCTAAAATTATGTCAAAAGGAGGACAAGTAAAAGCTAGCCTATAGCTCCTTGGACAGATATGATTCTGTTATTTCACAAGAATTATGCAATTTCTGGTTGCAATAGGATGCAAGTGGGTTGCTTGAATATGGCTATATACAGGACCTAAAATACTTTGTGCATATTTTCTGTGGACACCATGAAGCTGAACATACCTCACCTCAAATTTACTAAGTTTCCTTTTCTCACTGAGACAGGTTGCTGCTTGAGATCAGAAAAAAGCAAGCTTTTCAAGTAGGTTCAGGCAATGAGTCTGAGTAATGATCATGTTCAACACATTCCCCAGGCTGTACTTCCTTGTTATTATTTCAGCTCTTGATACCCCCTCCTTTGTCCCTCTGGAACACTGCTTCCAAAATCTTCCTAACCTCATCCTCCATCTAGGCTGGTCCCTATTTATTTCTCTCTCCTCCTTTTATATTATTTCTTATTCAGACCAGATGATTCCCACTAGACAATAGAAGAGTAGATACCAATTTGTTAATTTTTCCCCCTGACTTATCAACCTCATAAGGTTATTTTCCCTTAGGAATCAGACTCTTGTAAACCCAAGTGAATTTCTAATTTGCTATGCAAGGATCAGCAAACTAGCATGGGGGAAAAATCTAGCCTGCCACAGTTTGGGGGTAAATAACTAGCAGGCCCATTCATTTATATAATGTTCAAGGCTACTTTCAGGCTACACAGCCAGTAGTGAGTAGTTTAAACAGAGACCATAGGCCTTCAAAGCCTAAAATATCTACTTCAGCTATTTTCAGGAAGTTTGCTAAATCCTGGCCTAGCACAGTGACTATCACGGCTCATTAGATAAATGCATACGTATAATGGTTGAATGTCAGGCAGGAATTTTACCCTTTCACTTGTCCTAAAGGTCTCTTCCCCTTCTCCCAACCTCAACAGCTTCAGCTTAGACCTTGAGGCCAGAGAAGACCTAGTCTGATCCATATACCTTTACTCAGGTCAGGGAACAGGCTTCCTCCATTTGTTGTAGGTCAACCTTAGCTCCGATTAAGAGCCTATCATCTGATATGTGGCTGCTTTCAATATCGAAAATATAGTGTGTCCCATTGGCGAAATGGACCCTGGTCACATTGATCTTCTTAGGGAACAGAGTCTAGACTCTTTAGGTTTTCATAAGTTATCTATTGAACCCCATCCCATCTTCATTTCACCTGGCTTTCCCTGTTCTAGTCTATACTTCTTTGCCAGCTTGCAAATCCAATCCTCATTTGTTTTTATTTACTTTGTTGACTACTGAATGATGACAAAATCAGGTCTTCACATTCCCTAGTTACCAAGTAGGGAAAATACCCATTCTTTGGGTTGTCACACTGATGAAGTCCCTCTACCTAGTCTAGTCCTGGCTTAGTCTCAACTGGGGTTGGACTATAGTGGTAAGACCAATTATACAGATGACCCTTCCTATCTATGAATTTTCATAGATGAAGAAAAGCTTGGCTTTGATTATTAGAAAGCAAATATCTGATTGATGGAGGCACAAGGTTTATCCATAAAAATAAAGTAGATAAAAAATATATAAAAATAGATATAAGAAAGAAAAGATGAAGATCAGTGTGCTTGAGTCTTTCAAAGAGTAGGTCAAGTACCACCTTAGACTAGGAGGAGAAAGAAAAAAATGAGAAGGTATAAAGCAAGAGGCAGTTGGAAGAGCTCATCAAAAGAACAGATCAGGAGGGAGCACATGGACAAGAGAGTTAGCAGTGAAAGACCAGTCAGCACCAGGGCTGGAAAAGCCTTTAAAGTGAGCTCCACTCATGGTCTATGATAAAGCCTTTGTTGTCATCCAGTGACATCTGCCTGAACTCTGAGACTTCATTTTAACATTAACCAAACTACCTAAAAACAGCAGTAGTAAATAATTAATTAAAACTTTTAATTTTTAGCCTTCCCAGAGTTTACAGCTTATTTAAAACAGCATTATTATTTGCTCACCACTGAAAAAAATAATAAAAGAGACACTGGATGCCTCTCTATCCTATTATTATCATGAGTTTATGAGTTTCTCCTATGAGTTTATGATGCCACAGGAAGGGAGCATTAGTAGCTTTAGAACCTTTATATGGAGGGTCAAGAATATGAGTTTTTTTCTATATTCTGAGATATAAGGAGGCAAAGATTTTTATGACTTACTTAGAATACCCAGAATTTTTATGATGCCAAAGAAACATCTTGTTATTAATAGTAAATGAAAGCAAATTATCATAGCATTATATAAATGTAGCTATGAATAGTTACTGATGTTATTATAAAACTATAGTAGAGAGTGTAGAAATTGCAATAAAAATTCTGAATGATAGGAGTTGAAAAGTAAGATGAAGGATTAAGATAGACATTCTGAGAAGACCAGAGGGATAGATACACAGCTGTTTAGGAAAGCAGCTTTCAAATTTATGGAATGGAAACTTATATGCTATAGGCATTAACTGGAATTCTCTACAACAGTACATTTTTAATATAAGGAATCAATTAGAAATAACAGCAGTCAGTTTCAGTTTCCTTTGAAGAAACTTATCATTGACCTAGAAATAGCTTACCTCTGTTTCAGTTCTCTAAGGTCTTAATTCGAGTCCACACTTGCCTACTCTTCAGAGTGATCTTAGCATTCTAAGATTAACTCAGGACAAGTACCTGGCATGTTTTGGTAGATAAATAGGTTATACACCTTTGAAATAAAAAACAAAACAAAACAAAACAAAACAAAAAAACCCACAGGCCTCTTGAGTATACTCCTCTTAAACAAAAACGTAAAAAGTTCCAAGTTAAAGATGCCCAAATTGAGCATTAAGAGGCAAAATCAAAATTCTCCTTAATTGTATCTATAGTCCTGTCCTAACATCAAGCTGAGAATAATTTCTGCAGATACTGAAGAAGACCTTCTTAGAATAAGGAGACTAAGAAGAAATGGATATGGGGCTTACCCAAAATCCTTACACATCAGGCTATGAGGCCAGAACACTGTTAAAGCTACTTTCTAAAGATCCAGTTCCAAGCAAAAATCTTTCATGCCAAAGCTCACCACTAACAAGTCTCGTGACCTAAATGCTGAGGACCTGATTGCATTTTACTCACTCCTACTATAATTAATGAGGCATCATGGGGAATCATAAACCAAAGTCTGTATGAGTTTTTTCCTAAATCATATTCTAAGAAAGTACTTCTAAGAAAGTAAAAATTAAACCAAAAAGTTGATCTGGGAAACAGCAAGAGTTATCTTCTGATTTACCAAGCTTCCTATAGGATTTTTGCAACATATCAATAGGTTAGAAACTATATATTTGATGCAACATTTTGAAGTAAGAATAAAATGTCCCAAAGGTCCACTGCAGATTTCTGGGTTGTCTGTAGAATATGATACAAGATTCTTTAACTCACCTCCAGATGCCTTTGACCTTTCTTTCAACTTTTCTGCAGCCATTTCACCATAGCTGGGAAGTTCTGACATCTTCACTCCAGATCGAGCTTCTGCTATTAGCTGACGAGCTCTCTCTCTCAGCTGCCGACGTCGCTCTTCATCTTGCTGCTAAGATATATTGAACAGTTGCCAACTCAGTAATTGACAGAAATGCAATTTCATTTTCAATCTGATCATCATGATAGTAACTGCTTTACAGCATGGTGCTTGGCCCACATTATAAATAGGATGCTCTATATCAGTTGGATGTCACACCATTTTTAAAAGACATCCTAGAATCAGATTTTTAAAAAATATTTACAAATTATTGTATTAAAATGTCTGCTAAAATTTCAAACTAGCCTTTGAAGAATGCTTGGCAATATACATTCTGAGAAAATAGCAGGGACTATTATTAATAAAATAATCAGGCTTACAGAAAAAAGTCATAATACTAAAAAACAATTTCAATTAATACCTTATTTTTTAAAAATAGAATTTAACTTGCTATTTTCTAATAAAGGTATAGTTACTGGCTAACAGACATCTTCGATAGCATTAAATGCTGCTACATCATATTGATTATATATAAGAAATAGTATTTTGAGGGGGCTGGAGTGGAATGGAGATAGTATATTAGTTATACAAGTTATAGTTGTTGGTAGTTTTTAAATCAGAATTGGGTAACTGATATACTATCCCCATTCCTACTCCCTCTCTCCCCGAATGCACATTAAGAAGAAAAAACAAGGGGTGCCTGGGTGGCTCAGGCAGTTAAGAATCTGCCTTTGGCTCAGGTCATGATCTCAGGGTCCTGGGATCAAGCCCCACATTGGATTCCCTGCTCAGCAGGGAGTCTGCTTCTCCCTCTCCCTCTGCCCCTCTGCCCCTCCCCCCACTCATCCGTGCACTCTCTCTCAAATAAATAAAATCTTTAAAAAAAAGAAGAAAAAAAAAAAAAAAAAAAGGGCGCCTGGGTGGCTCAGTTGGTTAAGCGACTGCCTTCGGCTCAGGTCATGATCCTGGAGTCCCGGGATCGAGTCCCACATCGGGCTCCCTGCTCAGCGGGGAGTCTGCTTCTCCCTCTGACCCTACCCCCCCTCTCATGCTCTCTCTATCTCATTCTCTCTCTCAAATAAATAAAATCTAAAAAAAAAATAAAAAATAAAAAATAAAAAAAAGAAGAAATAAAATCTAACATGGTTTTTTATATTTAAAATAACTAAAAACCACAGAGAATTACATAACTAAAATTTCTGCTTACTAAAAAAGGATTAGAATGAATTGTAATAATCAATGTGAAAGTGCTTTGTAAACTGGAAAATACATAAAATAAGGCATCATTATAGCAAAACAAAACTTGAAATAATGTGGCCCCAACACACCTTTGCAGTGTTATCCTCCCTTAACCTCTCCCAACCTCCATAAAAGCTCACATCTATTTTATTCAGAATTGCTTTTATAGTGTAGTTTCATGCCCAGAGATTTGAATATGTCATTTTCTCTTCTTGGAATGTCTTCTCATTTTATTTAACTTCTAACTCATTCTTCAAGATTCAATTTAAATCCACTAAATTTCCCCTGACTATTCTTCCCTCCTCCCCACTGGTGGAATAACCTCTGTGTTACTATAGTACTGTGTGTGTGTTATTACTTTTAAAAATAATACTTGTCAAATTACCTTATACTCTGTACAAATGCCTCCTTATCAATAGAACTGAGCTACTTGAAGGAAGGAGCTACATCTAATTTATCTTTGTATCTCTGGTCCTTAAGGTATATCTTGTACTTGGTACTTGCTATAGAAATTTCAAGCATGAAAACTTGTAACTTATACTCTCAAATGTTTATAATACAGAGGAAAGATAAAATGGCCACAATAAGGAAGTCTGATCAAACTCGACCAAGAGTTCAGAAGAAAGAACATTTCTGGGGCGCGTGGGTGGCTCAGTCATTTAAGCGTCTGCCTTTGGCTCAGGTCATGATCCCAGGGTCTGGGATTGAGTCCCACATCAGTCTCCCTGGTCAGCGGGGAGCCTGCTTCTCCCTCTCCCTCTGCCTGCCACTCCCCGCTGCCCCCTGCTTGTGCTCTCTCTGTCAAATAAATAAATAAAATCTTAAAAAAAAAAAAAAAACATTTCTGTCTGAGGAACAAACAGAAGGTATCATGGCTTTATGGTTTTTGAGTTGAGCCTGCAGAATGAGCAGGATTCAGAATGCATAGAGATGGTAGTCAGGAGTTAGGTGGGTCACTGTAAGAGAAACTACGAGGTGGGAACAATACACAGACACAGAGGCAAGAGAGTACAATTGAGAAAAAGTACATAGTCTAGTTTTCCTGAGCATGAGGCAAAAATAGTAAGAGAAAGACAAGGCAAGAAAAATAAAGCTGGGCAGATAAGACCGTAGAAGCCCTGTCCAACAGGGTGATTGATTGTAAAGAAAGCAAGGGCCAATTAAAGGTTTGGTTGTGTGTGTGTGTGTGTGTGTGTGTGTCTAGGAGAATGACCAACCAAAGGTGTTATTTGAGAAAGATGAATATGACAACAGTGTATAAGATAGGTTGGCATAGAGAAACTGGAAAGAGACTAGGTAGGAGGCTCTCATAATAGTCCAAGGAAGCTGTAATGAGATCCAGAAGTAGGATGGTGGCAACTGGAATGAAAGAGACAGTGTAAGAATATATTAGAGGTAGAACTGGTACCTATACCAATTGGTACAATATACCAACTTACTAGTTGGGCAACTAGTAAAACTGTGGCACTAAAAATAAAGATAAACTAAGAGGAGCTATAAGAAGGGAGGGAGAGAAAGTTAGGAGTAAGACAGATTGGGTCTGAGAGGCTGGCTGGACATCCAAGTGAAGATGTTAGGAGGTAGCTGGGAAGTGAAATTCATGTTAGGAAGTGAAGTCAAAGTATGACTACAGAGCTGAAACTACAGGAATATATGCAAGTACCTGAAGAGATACAGAGAAAAAGGGGAGCTACTGACTAAAGCATGGAAAACATCTGTATTAGATGAGAGGAGGAAAAGGAGATAGAGAAAGAGGAGAAGAACTGGAATGCTGGGGTATCCTGAGAATCAAAGTAGAAGAGACTTTCATGAAAAATGGCTGCAGTAAATGTGAGAGGTTAGTGAGTCTGAACATTATAAAGGGCAATCAAGGGGCGCCTGGGTGGCTCAGTTGGTTAAGCATCTGCCCTCAGCTCAGGTCATGATCCCAGGGTACTGGGATGCAGCCACACGTTGAGCTCCCTGCTTTGCAGGGAGTCTGCTTCTCCCTCTCCCCACCACTTGTGCTTGCTCTCTCTCGTTCACTCTCTCTCAAATAAATAAAATCTTTAAAAAAAAAAAAAAAGGGCAATCAAACTTGGTAGGCAATCCTATTAGGGACAGCAGGGGTAGATGCCAGATTGGTGGAGCTCAAACCTAGGCAGTTCTTTCACACATTTTGAGATGACTAGAAATGAGAGCTTTCAAAATTAATGGGAGTAGATTAATAGGGGTATCAAATGGACGCAGAGAAATATTTGAAGCTCCTAGTGGACAAATTGAAACAATTTCAGTATCAAAAAGAACAATGACTGCAGTGAAATGAATCAATGAAATCACACATCGAATCCATGAAAAGTCATTAATTCACTGTGATATTCAAAAAGTTCTTAGATGGGGTGCCTGGCTGGCTCAATGGGTAGAGCATGCAACTCTCGATCTTGGGGTTGTGAGTTTGAGCCCCTGTTGGGTATAGAAAAAAATGTTAAAAAAAAAAAAAGAAAACAGAATGAGGAAAAGAATAAAGGGAAAAATTTTTTTAAAGTTCTTAGGAGGATGTATAAATTCATTTGAGGCAGCTTTTAAAACAACTCCTCTGAAAATTTATAATTAGAGGAAAATAATCAAGCAATTATCTTGTCCTTCTAGTAAGAACTAAATTTTAGGGTAACTAAATAGTCCCAGTCAATGAGAGAAAGCTCTACATTATACAATAATACCAGCTATAATAATTTTTAAGAGGTAAAATTATAAAAACATAACCTTGTCATTCATAAAAGAATGACTCTGACATGGATTATCAACAGTTGTTAAAGCTCTTTGATAAATGTCTGATGGGAAACTAGATATTCATATTATGCTGTGGCAGACTGTATTTTCCAAAGATGGCCATGACAGTATTTCTCATTCCACATGTTCTCTGCAATGTGACCTTGCCACTCCCTCATCAAGTGGTAGAGTTTAATTCCTCTCCCCTTGAGTCTCAGCCAGCTTTAGGCACTTGTATTATAATCAGTAGAATATGTAAGTGTGTTGGGTGATTTCGAAGGCTAGGTAGGAAAGGCCATACCCCTTTTGCCCAGTTCTCTTGAAATTCTTGCATTTTTTACTCTCTGGGAACCCAGCTGTCATGCCAGCCAAATTAAGCCTTGAGTCTTCTTGGCCCACATGCCAGACATGTGAATGAAGAAGCCTTCAGAAGACCTCAGCCTTTAGCCATTTTGTGTCAACGCCCAATTCTTCAAGTCTCCCTAGCAGAGGCCCCAGACAATGCACAATAGAGACAAAGCACTATGCCCTATCTAAAGTCCTGACCCACAGAATCTGTGAGCATAAAAACAATTTTTTTTCACACCACTAAGTTTGGGGTAGTTTTTACACAGCAATAGTAATTAGAACATATGCTTAAGTAACACCACAGAGATTATTTCCTAGTTGCAAGGAGAAAACCTACTTGTAAATGGAGAGAACTAAATGCCAGAACTAAATCGAGGATTAGGGACCACTAATCTAATGGTCAGTCTTGGCATCACTAATGTCGGGTCAACCATATGTTATATTTTTTGATGTGAAGGACATAAAGTGCACACTGCCAATAATATTCTAGCCCAAATGCTTAAAGTGAATCCACTAAATAACTTCCAGTTTATCATATACACAGAGGATAGAGAAACATGATAAATGACATAGCAAGGAAGCAACCAAATAAATCCAGAAAGGTATGATATTCAGGATAACTGACCTGGTCATTTTAACAAGAAAGTTATGAAAACAAACACAACAAAAAACAACTAACCAATTACCATTACCACCAACAAAAGAAACCTAACCAGATGCAATGTATAGTCCCGGGTTAGACAGTGGTTTGGACAAACAAGTTGTACGGGACATTGCTGAATCAATTACAGAAATCTGAATATAACCATAGTATTAAATGAGAGGAAATACAAGTTGACTGGAAAAAAAAAAAGTTTATACAATAATAACCTCATTTTGTCATTTTGGCAAAATAAATACACAGAAATATATGTATAGAAAAAGACTTGGAAGGGTATTCACAAAGTTGTTATGATGGAGATATCTAGGTGTGGAAATGCAATATTTTTGTTTTCTTACTTTGGCTTGTCTTCATTTTTTATTTTTCTATAATATACATGTACTACTTCTATAAAAAATGTTATTTTTAAAAAAGAATCTGAGAAGAAGGAAGAAAAAGATGAGATGGTAGGCTTCCTGGGGTGGGTGATAGTTGTAGAAGGAGCAAAAGAAGAGAGATCTAACATGAGGGAAATTTTCTTAATATTTAGAGATACAAGCTTACTTATAATTAGAGGAGTAGTATGCATCAGGCAGGGTGAGACTGAAGATGGGAGAATAATATGCATAAATCTGCAGTTCTCTACTAATATTTCTGAACATGGAAAATATACTAGGAATAAAAGGAGATACATGCTCGATAATGGTGATTCTGGTAATGGTTGCTGATATTTCTTAGCTTTTATGTGCTAAGTCCTTTATATGCATGATCTCATTTAATTTTCACACTCTGATTTTTACCAATGAGAATATTTAGGTTTAGAGTTTCAAGTTCACAACAACTAGAACTGATGTCAGAACTGGGAGTCCAGCTCAGGTCTGACTACAGAGCCCTTGCTCTTAACCAGTAAAATATTTGATCCCAAAAAATATCAAATTACACGACCAACTGAGGAAAATTGAGCTTTTACTAAACTTTCATCTTTCAAACTTAAGAAAAGTTAAGAGCACTAATAAAAACCATTATTTGATATGCCTCAGGCAACTAGGTTTAAGTGAATTTCACTGCGTGAATAATAACTTCTTGCAGAGCTGGAATGTGGTTGATTCAGACTAAGATGAAGTGGTCTTGGGTCATCTTAACTGAGTTAAAATGAAATAAATGATTCTACCTTTCCAAATATGAAATGGGAACCTAATTTTTTTCTCACAAGCTACCACCTCCTTGGTCTCCCTCCTCCCCCAGTAATATTCCCATCTGCAAATGTTTCTGAGAGCTTACCAAGAGTGCAATTTAACGCAGGCAATCACTAATAAAACCAACTCTAAATACTAATTAGGGACACTTTATCAATTTCCATGTAAATTGTTTGTTTGTACCTATTTACCCATCATTGTTCTCTATACAATAGAAAAAAATGCAAATGAACAAATCAGAATGCAGCCCTAATGGGACTTTCTGTTTATAACCATTAGCCCAGAGGTGTGCTGTAATTCAATTCTCAAGTAGCAAGATTTAGCCTCATTAACAGACTGCAAGGGCAGGTTACAACTCATAAAACCCTACAGTAAACAAAGTTTATGGACACAGCACAAAATCTTGAGCCTGATTGACAGAATTCTAGTTCCCTATCAGATTGCCTTGATTTACTTTTCTACTAATGTCCTAACACCACAGAGACAATTTTGCTTGGGCCTAGAGCTCTCCAGTGGGATGGCATATCTGCGTTGTTTGTTTTCTTACCCATTAGCTTCCCTTAAGACAAAGAACCAACTGAGAAAATAGAAGCTAATTGTTAAGGTCAAAAGGAAAAACTTGCAATTAGAGCAATCGATTATGCAATAATTTTTAATTTAATTGAGAGCATTAATTTCCAGATTCATTATAAGTAAAACTATTTCATTTTAATTTTTATATATAAGCTCCATTAAAAGTTGATTTTTGCAGTAATATTTACAGAATAGCAACAAAATCTATGGATCTTTTACTTGGAAGAGACATACTGTTTATGTCAAAGGGACAAAATGACCAGAGAGTCCAGACGAAGATTATTTTTGTACACCTTTCAGCACAAACTGCTCAAATATGTAGATAATGAGTATTTCTGACAATAATGGTTTGCTTAAACCTACCCAAGTGGAAATGTGTTATTTTTATCTGTTTTGACCATTTCTGCATTCAAAAGAGACCAAAAAAAAAAAAAAATTACTTAGCTGTAAATAAATCACCAGTTTACTGTGTCTGCTGGAAAAAAAAAAAATCTTTTCACTGGGATGCAGAGGTAAAGTAACTTAGAAGATGGCTGTCACTAAAAAGAAAAGTGCACTTGAAAAATCCAATACAGTATGAAATTTATGGATCTTTCATTTACCTGCCTAGTCTAAATCAACTTAAGTAAACTTAAGTAGGTATAGGCTTCCTATTTCTATGCATGAGTTGGATGACACTGACCTTTTGCCATACAGTATTATTTGGAATTGGACTGTTATGTAGGATAATCTAGCTTTTGTACAATGGACGCACTCTTTGGGAGGGTTTGATGCAAGCTCTATTTTTGGAAGGCCACCCTCCCCACAACCATCTTTTTACAAAGCAGGTTGTAACAAATGTTTTGGTAAATACTAGCCCTGTGCCTGTGCACAGTGTTTTCACACATGCTGTCTTGTTTAGTACTCACAATTCTGTAAGGTAAACTGTCTCTCCGATTTGGTAGAAATCGAATCTCACTTAAATACATTGCCCAAGGTCATACATCTTATAAATGGCATAGTAAAAATGAAAATCATTGTCTCATTTCAAAGCACTGGTCCTATCACATAACTGGTGTTCAGAGAATGTTTCTGAGGCCCTACTGTTACTGTGATTTAAAAAAAAACCCTGTTTTTTTTACTTACTCTTGGGCTTTACAAATCAGGTTAAACTCCCCTTTGTGTGCTACTGAATATACAGAGGTGAGGAGAAACTTGTTTATATTTATTTAAAACTTAGGTTCCAAATCTTAAATTATAAGCCTCCACAAATGTGCTGAATGTCATACATTTAAGCTTTACTTTTCTCTTTACTAATGTCTTCAGGATCAGGCAAAAGTCCTGTTATGGTACAAAGAGCTTGTATTTCAATACAACAAATTTAAGTATTTTCAAATATAGAAAATGGATCAGAACTAACCACTTTGGATGTAACCGAAAAAATATTTAGTCCTTTCACAGCATGTCTTCAAGTTACTATTTTCCTTATCGTTCTGAAATGGTCTACAATCAGCCATAGATAGATGCACTAGTAAAACTTGAACAATTTAAGGACAAACTCTTCAAGAATAAGTAATGTAATTCCTTGTTTCCTTTCCATAAAAATGTATTGGTATGCAATTTTTATATTTCACAGTTCACCGACATCTAGGCAAGCTTTCTTCCACTGCTTCAATGGTGCTACTTTTAATTTTATCCTCCTTAGTCGTAGTAATTAAAGTGATCAGCAGTGGCATCCCAGCGGCTTTGACACAGCTACAACCCCCTAGCAGACTTTTGCTTTTAAGGGGAAGAGGAAGAAAAAGACTAGAGTTTCATTTCACAGAGAACAAGAAAATCAAGCTTCTCCAATCCTCAACTTCATTCAGTTGTTCTTTCAGCAGCCTTTGGATCTTAAGAATGAAGTAAAAATGGCTGCCATGGGGGGGTCCTTTTTATACTTGCTGCAAATGTCACCAACTGACATTACTTTAGCCAAAAAATGATGCCACGGATTTGTGAAGGTGAATTAGAACATGAGAAACTGTCAGTGTAGCTGCTGAGATCATTACCCACCCATGGGTGTCTTTCATAACATTAGATATTTTTATTCAGTCAGTTGAAAAATACAGTTTGAAAAGTCTAAGAAACATGTCTACACATATTTTCGTGAAATAAGCTTTAACAAAACTAAAAATACATTATTTCCAATAATGTAGTTTGCATCTTTACTCTTTGTAAATTTGTGTTTATAGCAAAACAAGCACCCTATTTCTACCAACAAACCCGTAATTCCGTGTCCTTTACCACCCTTAATAACACAATATTCTGTGCTTAACTGTGTTACTTTCAGTGTTTCATACAGTCTTAGTAATTGGACTTTTATTAATTGGGCTAAATACATTTTAACTTATCCAAATTTTCTTTTTAAAAGGGCTTTACTTAATACTGCTAGTATTTCACAAGATTCTGTTCTCATAATGGTCCATGAAATTCCTCAATTTTATAGTAAACTAAGAGAAAGAACGTGACTGCCACCCTTTCATCATTAGACAGGAAGCAAGGCTCTGTTATTAGGCATTCAGAATGGGGAAAAAAATACTGTGCTTGTCCAGAGGCAAGGATTACCAAAGTGCACCTATTCACTTGCTACCGAAGATAGAATGAAAATAAAAAATAAAATTACAAGATCTTTAAAGGTTTGGGTAGACTATATATTTTACTGCCAGCTTGATCAGCTCTTGACTGAATAAATAGGATTTAGGGTGAAACATTACAACTGTTTAGCAGACCTTTTCAACCCAACTCAAACTTTTCTTATGCTGGTTTGTAATATAAGCAGACATGCTTATAAACGGCCACACCTGCTCATTTCTCTGGGGATGGCCTGATCTCTGTTTCTCTAACAAAGAAAGAAAGAAAAAAAAAAATCAGCCTTTCTTGTTGCAAAACAGAGTGGAAAGTCAAAATCTTTCTCAAGTTTGCCCCATCTGGCCAGATTAAATCTTTGATCAACCCTGGGGATTACATTTATTT